>NC_041369.1:18129911-18169911 GCF_900634415.1 Cottoperca gobio | reverse complement strand
GCGAGCAGATGGCCTGGCCTTCCTGTCTTCCATGCCACCTGTTGAACTGGCACACTAAACAATATGTAGCAGTACCTGGAGATACAAGTTATGCATTATGGTTAATCTGCCATTAGATGAAATTGCCATACCCATGGAGATTATTTTGTTGTAGCAGCAACATAACAAGATTTAACAGGGACTAAGAGAAACGGGGCAAAAGCTCACTGATGGCATATACAATTAGTATTTATTCAATTATATTAAGTGCTGATAATAATTTATTAGTGTTAGTTAATATTCACTTAATACATACAATCAATCAATCTTAATGTTTAGTATTGTCAATGTTCCTAATGTTATAAATGAGTACAGTCTGAGTGAAGCTTTGCAATAATATCTTATATTGTGAGAACTGTTGATCTGCTGTTACTGGCACAAGACTGCTCCCATTTTAATAAAGCTGCCAAATGGAGATATGTGCAAAGAATCATGATGATAAATTAACTGCATTTATAACATTGAGATATGGTCTATGAGCAGGTGTCAAAGGATGATTTCCAGACTGCAGAGAATGTGAAACCCTTTGCAGAAAATGATGAATGACAGAGGAATTAATAGATATTCAAACAACAGTTGGGACAGAAAAAAATATTTCAGAGGTTGTGGCATTTACCTGTGTACTGTCATGTACTGCAGGGCTTTACATTTTGAATAATGTCACATCTGCTGCAAAAATATCACATGCAGTACACGCGCACGCACGCACGCACACAAATACGGCTAACATCTTGAATATTTCTGTTACCAGGGAAACAGTGGGGAAGTGGTTGCCAGGTAGCACCCACATGTTATAGACTGACGGTATGCACAGCCATGTGAAGTAAAAAAAATAACAAATATAGAGGCCATCTATCCCAGAGTGGTGAAATACAATAAGTGTATGCAGCCTTGTACCGTGAGAGAATGTGTCAGTGTCAGCCCCTACAGAAGGGCAAAGCCCTCATTCATTTCATGCATGAGGAGCCTCTCTTCCACATTTTGTTGTTTCTCTGCTCACAACTCATCTCCCAAGAGAGGAAATTAATAAAAACTAGAGTGCAGAACAAAGAGAAGGGCTGACGATTAGGAAATTTGATCCTAATTCAAGAAATGATTAGTGATTTGCTATTTGAGGCCTTTTTGAAAGTAAGGTCCTCTCCTCTCTCACTTACTATCCTCTCTTCTATCACACACACGTCCACCATCAAAAGTAATCAAATACAAATACATAAATGCATTTTACCAGCCAATGAAAAATATATATTTTAAACATAAACCCTTTTTATTTAGCCATAACAGATAACTGTTTATGTATGCAAATCTTTTAAATGGGCTGCAGCAGTATTGGTTAAATGCTTGGTTTTTTAGAGCGATAATGATGATGATGATATATATTAGTGCAGGATAGATGCCATAACACCAGTTTACTCAATTGTTTATTACACTTGGGAGTTATTAAGGTGTTATTTTTTTTTGCGTGGCAGTCCTTGGACCTCCATGTACACATACCAAAGTATGTTTATTACAGTAGATATCGAATTGACTCTGAGGTGTGTTTTTGGCAGCACAATGCAAACTGTGTCACCTTGGCATTTATCTACAGATGCTCATTCCAAACTTTAAAATCCTGCTGCCTGTTGGCTGTTTTTTTGTTGTTTTATTTGGAAGCAGTGTGGTGCCTTAATGGACTTGATAATGGGGATCTGTCTTGTGACAGCCATTACCGCCGGAGTTTAATGTGCACTCTCAAGGTAGTATGTTGACATTTTCAGCTTGGCACATCCAAAGGCTTGGCTCGTGACGCATGCAGCTCCTATGTGCCCAGCCGTCCAAAGATAATGAGCTAATTTGTTTTTCAACAGGACAGAGCTAACATTAAGCACGGAGCAGTACACTAGGGAAAAGTTTTTTCTTCTTCAAAGGACTGAATGATGCATTCTCAATCTTCAGAGACATTTGTGTTCAGTTGTTAGGGCTCATTATATAGTAGGAAAAGGTAATATGTTCAAAATGATGAGTAAAAGCATAACAGCCTTTTACCACCTAGAGTTCATAACAAACTGACGAGCAAAACTACAAATGATGCTTTTAACTGTTTTTCACATTATGTTACAGAACATGCATGTCGTGTATTTGTACTTTATTGTTAGAAAACCACAAATTTATGTTCAAGACATTCCTAATTACAGTGTGCACTTTGATGGATGAGCTGCATCTGAATTTCAGAGAATAACAAAAGCATAATTGAAGCCTGGAAGATTCTGGTGCTCTGAATTAGAAAAACTGAAGATACAGGAAATTAATACAGAATACCAATTCCTTCCAGACTGAAGGAGAGAGAAACGTTGCATCTTCTGCATTAATAAATTGGTCAATACACAATTTACTTTAATCATTTCGATCAAGAGAAAAGCGTTACTTAGAATTGTGAACAGGTTCAATTAATAGTCTTCCAACTGCCTTACTGCTGTGTTTACTTTCACTCACACCATTACCCTCATCTAAAGACCTTACTAGTGTTAAATACGATTTCATTAATGATACCTCTTCTAAAAAGTGGCAGACTGCCTCTAGAGTTTACAGCCCTCACTAAGATTGAGCAGATTCATATTGTAAAGACTGACACTTAAGAAAATGCCTAATGTCCCCAACACATCCGACAGAAACAGAGAAACATGGCATCTCATTACAGTCCTCTTTTTCACTACAAGTCCAGTATTCACTCATGCACATGGACAGTACAGCTGAAAAGATAATCCCTTTTAGAACTTGAGTTATTTGAATATTAAAAATACTCTATTCAAGTTCTCTGTTTCTTAAAGAGCACAGCTTCATGTGCATGCTTTATCTAAAACACCTCACAGTAATTTGGTTACACGCATTTTTAGCACTTGGAGTTCTTCAAGGAAGCTCCGTACTCGGGTACGTGTGCCAAATGCTACATTACACAGGTCCTGTGTCTTTTAACTGCTTGACATTGCATTGCTCAACTCAGCAGAATGAATCAGCTGATGTAACACTTAAGACGAAGGTTATTCCTTACTATAAGTCAGGCGTCGGTTAATAAAGGTTTTAGTGGATTCAGATGAGTTACTCTGCAAAGTATGTGACAACCGATCTGCCATAAGGCTTGCATATGAACACATGTCCGGTATTATTCAAGCTGCGGGAACAGGAGGCTGTGCTCTTGTGTGCCAGCACAGGCCTCAGTGGAGCTGGTCAGTGTGTGTAGTGTCATGGCCGACATACTCTGGTGGCTACAGTCTTCATGCAGTACATTGCTAATGCTAGCCTCATGTAAGCCATTGGCATGGTGAATGCAATGTAATTGCCGTGGAGGATACCCCTTGAGCTTTCCAAGTAGCTCAGTAAAGTGACTAAAGCCTAAATTTAGGCTTAGGGGAAAAAATGTCAGCCAACTTGTCAACATAACATAAATAATGCAAAGAGTGTCTTAAGTTTGGCACATTTTCTGCTTTTTGTAAGGATGCAGTCATAAGTTGCACAGTTTTGGTGCGATGTGGGATAATTCTCTGAAGTAAATGCATTTCTTTAAAGTTTTGCTTATCTGCCCGGTGGCTGTTGTTTCATATCGGGGGTGTTTGTTTGCAGACCTGGTTTTATGTTGTATTTAGCGTAAAGTGATGCATTTAGCTATATAGTGCTATTCTCTCTTTTCTTTTCCTTCTCCACCAGAAAATGTCCTCCTCCCCCAAATCATATTTTGAAATGTGAACAAAACATCTAAGCTAAACGTGGCCTTTGGTTGCTATTGTAACACACTGCTGCTAAAATATAAACACAAACAATTGCGTGCCAATTTATCTCGGCGAGAACTTTGTAACGTGACGCTTCTTCAGTACAAGTTATCTACAACCCTCCACAGGTCAGACTTCTTCCCACGTTCGGCCAACGACCAGCCGCGCTACTGCTTCGCTAATGGTGGCCTTTTTTTCCCCGACGTACCAGGACCAAAGACTCACTTCTTCCCACATCTCAGTGTAGCAGCTGCTCATGGTGCACTATTGCTACTCGAACATAAGTGTTGCAGACGGATTGAGTCGATATAGATCATATATTGAACTCAGGACTGCCTAAAGAATTTTACTTCTATCTGTGAAATGTGAGGGGAAAACTATAAATCACTCCGGCACTTAAGAGTTTATACTCCTGAGCCCTCAACTACTCCTTCACACTGTTATCACATAAACCACATGTTAGGCCTGTCAGGGAAATTAAAGAATAAGGTGCTGGACAGGAATCCCTCCAGACTCTACATTCTGAAATCCATGTGTCTCTGATCTTCGTTGAACAGGCTTAAGCTTGCTCTTTGGTAACTTGTAAGGCAACCGTTGGCTTTGCTTATTTGTTTGTTGACTTGGTCTCATTATTTGACACCAGTTTTTCAATCATTAAAAAATAAATTCTGGTGGCAGGAACAAGACTTTATAAAATATGATTAAAACCATTTTAATTAATCCTCCAACATTGTGTTCTCACAGTATACAAGTGTAGCACAAAGGAGTAGAGCGTCCCTGAATGAACTTATAGTAATTCATTATTTATCTTGCATGTTAAGGTGGGCAGAGAAAGACAAGGGATTGTGATGATCAACACGGAGGTTGAGATCAAGAGGACAAGTGAGAGGCAAACACAGAGGGATCAGATGAGAAGACTGAGTGAGATATGTCGACAGCGAAAGCGAGACCAGAAAGCTACAGCCAGAGAGAGAGACAAAGAAATTAGATGATATCAGAGCAAATGACACATTACCAAGAGAGCGTGTGAGATGTTTCTTAATGTTTCTAATTCCAGCAGACAAGCAAACAGCCTGCCTGTCCCTGTCCCAACGGTGAATGAGTCATGATTATCCTCTGACAATGCTCGCCAATCTTTCTCGATAACACCATCCAAATCAATCATCACAAAACCTGAACACATGTTTGGCATATATCAACTGGGCTATTCACCTGTTTTAACATTCAGCACAGTGTGCTGCCAATGGAGTACCTTGTCCCAGCAGGCATTGCTGCATGTTAATTGCAAGAAGGCTAATCAGCCTCGTACTAACGAAAAAGGAAAAAAAGCACACGCATCATTGTGTATGCAAAGGAATATTTTATGCATATTAGACTGACCGTATTAGCCCTGGAAGGAACAGTGGTTGTGCTAAGTTGATGAGAGAACAAGTGACAGAGAGTCAAAAGCACTCTGAACAAGGAATGAGGGAGTAGAGAAATAACAAGGAAACACACAGTGGTGGGGATTCATTTAAATGGCTTAATATAAATGCAATTTCAGAGTGGCATTTGTGTTCTTGTTTTAACAGAGACATCAATATGATGTTAGAATTTTAATCATATCTTTTATGTTACAGCCTGAGACTCCCCACCCATGTTTGCTTTGTGATGCACACTAAGTCACTACCAATTGTTCAGCAGTTGAAACTGATGCCACATGACATGGTAGCTAGTTGTACCACATTTTGGTGGTGTTGTTTATATCAATGTCTGCTGGCATCAGTTTCAGTGTCGGAAAGGAGTCGGTTTCTGAGAACTATGCATTGGGTGTGTCTCTTACTTTGTTTACCGAATGTATACAGAGTGGATTCTGTTTCATTAGGTCAAGCTATTCTCCCAGGCTGCAGAGATTTAGACTGCAGGGCTTTTTCTGTTTCATCCCTCAGGTACCAGCAGTCGGAGGAAAATCCCCAAGCATAAATTTCTCAGGGCACAGCAGCTAGCCTCTTTTGTCAGCTCCAATGTCAGAAATAATAACAAACCAGCTCTCAAAAGTGTATTTAACATAGGGACCCAGGTGAGGAGACTGGGTCTCATTGTCAATCCACAAACCATTTTGATGTTCTATTTTTTGATTGATTGCAGCTTCTGGAGCAGAGAACTCAAAACCTTAGACTGAAAGTGGGCTAGAAAACCACAACACACTATCAATACTTCTGCAAGCTCTCACTGTTTATAACTATTGTGTACGTTTGTTCTTTAGAGTTCACACAGAGCAGATCAGCATACAGTTCCTGTGTGAGCTACTAAAGCTACGCTGTGCATGGTGCAGGTCAGCTAACAATTATAAATGTCTGTAATGATTTATTTGATGATACATTTCGCATTAAGTGTGCGTTATTACAGTACATTACGTGAGAGAGGTTTTGAAAATTGGTTGTGACGGTGAACATTTGTGTTCAGTCACAAGAAGTTAAGATCATGTGCTTTATAAGAATAGCAGGATTTAATGTTGCATGTTTTAAAATAGGAACACAGACACAAGCTGTGTCTCACATTTGTACTGCAACACATCTCAGTGAATTACTCACAAGTTTGTGGAGCCGTCTCAGCCTTTAGAAATTCATAAAGTGCTTTAGTCCACAGTAAGTGGCTTTGCAGTAGTCAAGTCAAGTGCCATTGACTTTTGAATTCTTGCTCTATGAGAACAGTTTGATTTGATTTTGAAGATTGGAGAATAGAAACATATACGTTAAATTGATTGTTTGCACAGATGCCACTAGAGAGTTGACGGGATATGACAGGAGTGAGATGCCATGCAACGAGTCCCCAGCTGGACTCTATGTCTACCTCCTTTTAAAACATGGAGATTGCCTGTAGAGTTTAAAACACTCACTACGAAAAAATAAGATAAGATCCATTGAGCAGATTCATATTGTAAGGACTGACACTTGTCGCAAACACATCCGACAGAGATGGCGCCTCCTTCACAAAAAACATTCACACTTATCCGATGTACAGTGTGATTGCAGAGTCATGCTTCTTTGTTTAGGACATGGTTTGTTTACTAAATACTCAATGTTTTTATGGATAGACCTTTCCATCAAATGGAAATATGGTTGATGACTTGTGCATCAGTTTAAACACACGTCCCCGAAATTCAGCATGGAGGCACTCTCCCTCATATACTTCAAATAGATAACAACTGATTTTAGGTGAACTGGGTCAACTAGTCTGACTCACCGAGCTTACATTGTTGGTATAAACCTTGCGTATTTCAGGCAGCATTTTCCTCCTCCGCTATCTGCGTGCTACCGTGTTGCACTGCCACTACATCCTGAGCCTAGTGCCTGCTGAAGACGATTTTCCCCCTATAGCACAATGCTAATGGTTGCAACCAGACCTTTCTCCAGTGCTGATACAGCCTTTTGGAGATGGGTCTGGCTAGCTGAGACTACTCTCCAGCAGTCTGACGACAGTAAACCGCTTCGGCTTCCATAATCACTGCTCCTTCTGGTGGATAGATAAAGCATTTCAACTGATTTCCACACATGATGCTTAGGGGCATTACGAGACGACACTGCATGCACTAAGTCATCGAGGGGGGGGATCACTTGCCGCCAAGGACTGAGCAGGGGCCCAGCGGGGATTAGCCACAGATCTGGGCCTTGTCACGGCCCAGCTGGCTATTTTAGATTGCTATACTGTAGGTTAAATATTTCTTCAAAATGTGTCAGAGATACTAATCCAACTGATTTCAGGGGCTGTAGGTTGTTGTGGTGTCATATGAAATCACATTAAATGTGGAGGTTTTTCTGTACCCTGGAGACAACACAGAAATTGAACGTTCAAGCTTCACAAAGGTAATAATTATTGCAGGGGTGTTGTATTGGGTTGCTCTGCACCGGTCCAGGTTGTCATTGTATCCACTTCTTGTATATTAACAGTATCTACGATACTAAGTCTATTTCTGCTGCTCGACTTGTCGGTTGTCTGGGTTTAGGGTGTAATTTACAGCAGTGTAACACTCCTTCACAGTTCAGATGACATGGGCATTCTTGGCATCAATAGTATTGATGGGGATATGTACCCTTATCTTAGTCTGACAGCAAGAGTGAAGGCTTCGGGAAAGGGCCATGGACGAGATTGAGTGAGTGAATGAGAGAGAGCGATGGCGACACGATTAATTCTTACTGGAGGTGCAGTGATGCTGTACACTTAAATGTTGAACTAAGCTGTGGTCCAGCTGCCACAGAATACTGATTTCATCCCATTTCTTCTGTCTGTGTGGCAAAGAGCTATTATATTGTGGGAAGCTGCCTAAAAATGAATGAGAGGAAGGGTCCATTCATAATCAGGAAATGACACAACATCCAGTTTCCTCTTAGCTGAAGGTGTTATGGATCATTTAAGACTGTAAACTGTAAGACTGTAGACTTTGTGTATTTTCCAGCAGCTAAAACATAAATAATACGTGCACTTTGTGTCAGCTGTCCCTACTCAATGCTTAAGAACCATCAATGACCAATTTAGCAGTCAGCACTTTAACCAACCTGTCATTTGTGCTGAAAAGACGAGAGATATGATCCACGTCGATACACTGAAGATATGTTTGTAAATGTATGTGGGTCTAAATTTCATTTGCAACTTTCCTATGCTCTGACTTTAGAACAATGCAATCACAAATGCAATAGTGTAGTCGATGTTAAAGTTTCAATAGTTTTCTCTGTGGAATCAATGATTGTTTTTTTGTCCAAACCTAAACGAGGTTTAACATCTTGTTCATTCATAAGTCGGTGCTCATCCCAAACAAAACGAGTATTACAATACAATCAAAGCCTTTTCAAAAGGCCTCTTAATACAAAACAGACATTTCATTCTGAATCACATACTACAAGCTGTCTCAATTAGATCGCAGTCACACCATTGTCACTGTAGGGTAGAGTGGTGTTGACAACATCGCAGCATTTATCTCAGTGGTGACTCCTTTGAATCCCAGGATTGTGCTCTGAGTCAGAGCAAACTAAATGAGACTCTCTTATCTAGACTGTGAAATCACTGAGACAGCCCCAATTTATGCAATATTCACTACATCAGTGGTGTGGTGGTTTGTTTCCTCCCTTCATATTACATTGGTAAAATTAGGGCAAGACACTGTTGATATCTTGTTTTCATGGGCAAACAGGCACACAGTTGTAATGCCTTCCTTCAGCCTGGTGTCTTGATGCTAATGTTTCAATTATGAGTGAACATAAGAAAATCTCCCTGCCCCTTCCCTTTGGTCTCTGAATTTGCTGACAGTTAAGTGAAAACACATTGTAATGTTAATTGTATTAAGTGCTATTAATAGTGATGATTGGATGTGTTAAAAATTCATCCTTCTCAACTGAATTCATCATCCATCGATTAACGATACCATTACTGAGAAGAAAATGACTGCTTCTCCAAAATGGTTTGATAGATTAGTAAATCTCTTTCCCAAAGAAAGCAGCTGTTGTTTTTCCTCTCCCTATTAAGGCCAAAACACACCGCCACAGAGCCTCCACGCCGGCGGCGGATATGCGTGCTGTGGCACTCGTTGACGTGCCACTCTGCCACCTTTTTTCCCCACTCGCTCCCTGCTTTGGCTCCCGTAGAAGCTCCTCTTCTCTGCTCTCGTGGCAGCTCCACTCTCCTCACCTCTTGCTGTTGCTGTCTCTCATGTGTGTCATTGAGAATGCAAGAGGAGAAATGGAGGTCGAGAAATATCCCAAATGATATGACCCACAGTCCCGTCATTATAAAGACAAATATAAAAGGAAAAAAAAGCCATAGCTCTGGAGATTTTGAGGTGAGAAATCAAATGTAGAAGTTTGTTGTCCACGCATGATTTAAAGCTAATGCACAGGTGGAAGAAATTCTCAGATCTTTTACTTTTGGAAATGTAGTAATAACGTAGTGCAAAAATACTCTGGAGGTGCTGCAGGGCAACGCGTCCCATTGGCTGCTGCAGCCTCAGTGTGTTTTCTGCTTTAGAACCCCTTTAATTACAGTAGACTCTTTTAAAATTCTTCCACTTCCATTGACATCCATTCACACAGTCTGTGCATTTATCGGATTAGTCCAAATCAATATAATTATAGTTGATAAATGGTTATAGGAGGTTTCATATGCATCATCAGAGCTATTCCTTTAAGGTGTATATATAAGACTGCGGACATTAGATGTCATATAGCAGGAACGTCTAGCAGGAAATGAGTGATGGCCTCTGTAAACTTCAGGGGGAACATTTAAGAGTCATTATTCCACCATTATCATCCTTGCCAATGACTGTTGAGCGCTCCTGCCTCCTGTCAGTGGGCTGTCTGCTCTATAATGGGCCACTATGAAGCCAAAATTGTCACAGACAAACTTTAAACAGAATCTGCTAAAAGTAGCTGAGGGACGGGGGGGGGCTGCTATAAAAAAAAGTTTTTTTATAGGCCACTGGTCTTTTAGCACAAATGAAGGTATTGATTTTGGAGTTTCTTGCATTAGCAGATGGATGTGGTACTGCAGTCATCTTGCAAACACTAGCACTAACAGTACTGCCGGCACAAAAAAAAAGGCTGCCAAACATTAGGACCACAGTCTCATTTGATTACAGTGCCAAGATATCATAATTACTTTTATCCTAATATATTTTGGTTCTGCAATTTCTGATAGTTTTTATGAATTAATCTGTTGTAAGCAATTAATGTGTTTAATCTATGAAATGTCAAAATTAGAGAAAAATGTCCATAACAAGTCGCAAAACATCTTCAAATGTCTTGTTTTGTCCGAGCAACAGTGCAAAAACCCCAAATACTTAATTTAAAATGATATAAAACACAGAGTACACACATTTGAGTATCTTGAACCTGAGATTGTTTGCCATTTTTAAATTATTAGATTGATTAAAATCGTTGCTGATTAATTTTCTACTAATTATTTCAGCTCTAATACAGCATATTCACGTTAGAAAATAGTATATTTAAACTGGCAGCAATGACGCCAGACTGTCTCTGTTTTCAGTGTTTAGTACAGTACACTGTTTATTGTTACAAGCTGACACGTTCAGACACGCGATCATTGGTAGAGCGTGCTCTAGTTTTGTATTACTGTCAATCACATGACTTCCTGCTGAGCAGAGTATTAGGATTTCATGTTGCACAAAGAAATATTTGCCAATTGCCCTGGTGTCCATGCTGGCGTCCATGTAAGTCTCTCTTTCTGACACACACAGAACAATAACACACTTCCTGTTCCGGACAAATCTTCCTTGTACCTTTTCTGAGCGTTCATGCAAAAAGCGACAAATAATCCCTCTACTTCTCTTGCGCTCTCATCCATGTTCTACTTCAACTACAGTGTATCTCCTTCTCTCCCCCTGTGACATTCCTACTTTCCCGCTCCTCCTCGGCGTGTTATTTAGTTGCCTCTGTGCTCATGCTTTACAGAGACCTAATGTACTCCTGTGCTTGCAGTCAGCAGATGAAATCGTCATTTGTCACGTTAATAGTCCTCCCCCTCTGCCATACATTCACACAGACATGCACAACCCTCTCCCAGTATGGCCCCATTAAAAGAACAGCCCATCTTATCATCCTTCCCTCCTTCCCTTCTTCTCAGGCCTCTCGCCCAACCTAGTTTTTCTTCACGTTGTCCTTTTCTTCCTCTGTTATCATGTTGGATTCAACATAATGTTATCCTTCCTGTATATGTTTATGCTATGGTCATTCTGCGCTTCTTAAAATGCTCAGCATCAAGGCTTTGCATGATATCATATGGTCTTGGACTGCAGTGCCGTTACTGTGTACTCCGTTTCTCAGAAAGTGAAGTAGACTATATGGTAATATGTGGTATTATAAAATGCAGTAACAGAACATTTAGTTGCTGTTTTGTACAATATGTTCAGCTCTTTATGCTGAAATTAGATAACCCCCCTGCTGTGTGAGGAATGGTAACTTGAATTTTAAAGGCAGCATTAGCAATAGCCTTTCCCGTGTCACATACAAAATGAGAGAATCGCTGTAGTAGATGATTATGCAGCTCATAACAGAGATATAGCCTAGAATTATATGCAAATTCAATATTCTTCATTAAAACTGTTTTGCACATCACTTTCTCTTTTCTGCTAATTGCCTTTCTGAGTTTCTTTTAACCTACTCTAAGAGAGGATGCAAATAAATGTGGAGTAATGTATATACTCCACAAGATGGGTAGGTCAAGACTGTATAGGGGTCAACCACTATGAAAGTTTCCCTCTAAGGAACATGAGACTAATATAGCCGTGGTTTCAACTGAGAAAATAATATTGCTTTATAATAAAACCAACCGTAGTAGTTTCTTACTATTCTGCACACGTAAAGATAGAGGTATGAAACTGTTGTAAATATAGTTTGCTCAAAATGTGTTTTATAGTTTTTCTTAATAGTGATGTTAAAGAAACCTTTGCTATCTCTAGTATGCACTAAACATATTGTCATGTTGGTAGAATGAATCATCATTTTAGCTCATTGATCAACAGTCAGACCTTTTGAAGATGATCTAATATATCACATCACTGCAACTTCAAGTCTACCCACTCTCATTAAATATTGACCACCACTTAGACAGAACAGCCTTTCTCGTCAATTTCAGACATATTAATAATGTCAAAGATGGCATTTTCATCTTTTAAAAATATTTGGCATTCATCCCAGCAGACATGCTGACCTGGCCCTAAGAGGATCTAAAACAGATGTTTCCCAAATGACATGTGTTGATAAACATGTAGGGGCTTTAAGACCCACCACAGACATTACAAGTGTGTGTCTGAATCTGTCCTGGTTTATATATTTCCACTATATGTATTGAAAGAGAGATATGAGCGCGTGCGGGACAATATTAACTTCAGACTAAAAATATTCCAGTTTATTTGTGACTCACTGTTCCGTGTTTTTGCTTGGCACCACACTGACTCCTGTAGCACTCTGATTCATCTTCGGTTTTTTCGAGTGACTGTTGATTTAAGCAAGCATTTTCGCTTTAATCAGCTGTCTCATTTTTGTCTGGGGCAAAGGATTAGAGGATGCCCCCCACTGAATCTCCCATCTACACATTATAATACAACTTCAGTACCAACCCCCTCCTTTCTGTGATCTCTTCGCAACTGCAGAGGCTCAGACGTAATCCTAAGTAGGGTACACAAAGAACCATCTTGAATTCTAAAGACCAGTTGAGCACTATTTCTTGAATAATGTACACGCTCTTACAACCTGGAAGATTTTTAAATAACAAATCTTGTTTGGATTGACTTGAAATGCACATCTAATCATGTTTTATCTTATTCCTCCTCCTCTTCTCTTCTCCCAACCCTGTTTTTCTGCTTTTCTATCCCTTTTCTATACTTCTGTGTCATTTATCCTTATTTCTTTATTTTAAATCCTTGTCTCCACCCCTCTTCCTTTACTCCTTTCGCTTCATCCACCTTCCCTCAATTTATTATTTCTTCTGTGCAGCATGTGAGCTGATGAACCAGGGGATCCTCGCTCTAGTCACATCAACCGGCTGCGCAGCCGCAAGTGCCCTGCAGTCTCTCACGGATGCAATGCACATTCCCCACCTCTTCATCCAGAGAAATGGAGATGGTGCACCCCGCACCGCCTGCCAGCTCAACCCCAGCCCAGAGGGAGAGAGCTACACACTGGCTGCCCGTCCACCTGTTCGAATAAACGAAGTCCTGCTCACCCTCGTGTCAGAACTGCACTGGCAGAAGTTTATCATCTTTTATGAAAGCGACTACGGTGAGTTGGGATGAATGAGAGCAGAAAATGTATCTCATAAACATGACATTTGTATGTGAGATGGTTTCATTTAAATGTTAATGCTCCAAAACAACCTCCAGTGTCAGGGGGAGATCAGGCTGAAGTAAAGTGGGATATTAACACTAAGAATTCATATGCTGGAAGAAACACACAGAGTGGGAACTAAGATGAAAGAACATCATCACACACACACACACTCACGCATCCTCATGAAGACACAAGTCTATGCCTAATTGGCTCATTTGTGGCACCAGAAAATAACGGTGTGTCCCAACAGTACTTAATATACTGTATTCTTTTTCAATATTCTCATCACGACGCCCGTGTGGACCAGACCTTTCCTGACCCACATTTGGTAAAAGGCAAGGACTGTGGATCGAGGAGGGATTGGCAAGACGGTACAAGGGCAGAAAGATGAGGAGAATATATTGCTGCATAGGCATTTCTCTGATGATCCTTTGCCACTGCTGGCTAATATTTTTACTACTTGGAAGAGTTCAATCTCGTTGAGAGTGTAAATCACTTTTATTTTTGTCAGTACAGTGGAAACTACAGTTGATGAAGTGTATAGTACAGCAAGCCCTCAAGGGAATACAGCCATCCACTAGCTCCACAAGTTTCCACTCCACATGTTGGTCCCTGCGGCCAGTCACAGTGCTCCATGTGAATGTATGTGACATGCTGTTTCACATTTACGCTAAAGAGATTTGTCCTTAGACACGTTTTGTAGAAAGTGCACTCAGCATTGAGTTGGATCGGTCTATCTTTCTATCTGTCTGTCTGACCAGTTAGCTCTATGTCTGTCTGACCAGTTAGCTCTATGTCTGTCTGACCAGTTAGCTCTATGTCTGTTTGACCAGTTAGCTCTATGTCTGTTTGACCAGTTAGCTCTATGTCTGTTTGACCAGTTAGCTCTATGTATGTCTGACCAGTTAGCTCTATGTCTGTTTGACCAGTTAGCTCTATGTCTGTTTGACCAGTTAGCTCTATGTCTGTCTGACCAGTTAGCTCTATGTCTGTTTGACCAGTTAGCTCTATGTCTGTTTGACCAGTTAGCTCTATGTCTGTTTGACCAGTTAGCTCTATGTATGTCTGACCAGTTAGCTCTATGTCTGTCTGACCAGTTAGCTCTATGTCTGTTTGACCAGTTAGCTCTATGTATGTCTGACCAGTTAGCTCTATGTCTGTCTGACCAGTTAGCTCTATGTCTGTTTGACCAGTTAGCTCTATGTCTGTTTGACCAGTTAGCTCTATGTATGTCTGACCAGTTAGCTCTATGTCTGTCTGACCAGTTAGCTCTATGTCTGTTTGACCAGTTAGCTCTATGTCTGTTTGACCAGTTAGCTCTATGTCTGTTTGACCACTTAGCTCTATGTCTGTTTGACCAGTTAGCTCTATGTATGTCTGACCAGTTAGCTCTATGTCTGTCTGACCAGTTAGCTCTATGTCTGTTTGACCAGTTAGATCTATGTCTGTCTAACTAGCTGTCTTGTGTCTATCTGTATTTTTTTGTGTGTGTGTGTGTGTGTGTGTGTGTGTGTGTGTGTGTGTGTGTGTGTGTGTGTGTGTCTGATTAGCTATCTGCCTGACTAGCTAGCTAGCTGTCTGCCTGTATGTCTTGCTTTCTATCCATCGATCAAACCATCTGCATTTTAAGGAATTCTCGATCAGTTTCCCTCCTGGTACAATACAGTTCCATTCATTGAATCATATCCTATCAGAAACTCTTTATACATAACATCTCACCCGAGCACAGTGCACCATAGCCTTAAATTGCAAGTCTTTTGAGAGGGAACTTATGTCTAACGCATGAAAGCTTGGTGTAACAAGGCACTGTTGGTGAGAAATAATGGATGGAAATACTAATTCCTAACAAAATAGACTTATTTAAGCCTGCTAAATTAGATGCTACAAAGTCGGCACCGTTGACATTTGTGCTGGTAATAACACTGTTTAACTCGGCACTTGTTAAATGAAGGACTGTAGCGGCTAATTAGGATCCTCATCACAGAACAGTCAAAATACCCATGGTGCCTGCCTTGAAGCAGTACTACAGTGACCCACACCACTGCTGATAGAGAAGAGTGCTGTCTGTATATCTATGTTGGCACTTAGTATTTAAAGAGATAGTGAATGTTGGAATTAAACTTTAGACATACAGTATGATTAGGGAGAAACAGCTGCAGACGTTCTCAGTATTATTCTGGTTATGTATTTGTGTGCTGCCTATGATAAATGTAATGTTTACTTTCTCGTTGAGTTATATTTACTTTCCTAATTTTCTTTAACTTTACTGTTTTTCTACAAAACCCTTTTTTGATTCAACAAAAAAAAACAAATGTCTCAAATCTTAAAAGTAGTCCAAACAGAAGTAGCCATATATGAACATTTCCTAAACATATAATAAAAATATAATAAATCGGACATTTGGATGCAAGCTTTTGGTATTTAACAGGTTTTGAGTTTAATAACAGACACTGCACACCCACACTAGTGCTGTCAGTTGTTCTAGCTGATGAGATATCTTTTCAGTTTTACTTATGTTGGAGAATGTCCCGTGGATTTACTTTGGTAGCCAAAGTCTGTACACCTAAAATAATCATAAAGGTGTTGCGCTTTAACATGTACAACACAGTTAACTGGAGAGTCAGTAAGCTGTCAATCAAGTGCAGTGTGTAGGCACACACTCGCACAGTCCCGAGGAGAGGTCTAATCAAAAGAAATCACTTCTGTAAGTGCATCTCATATCGTTGGTATGGAGCTTGAGTATGAGTTGTAGACCTGAATACGGATTTGAAATGGTTGAATGTGTAAGATATACCAGAATTTAAACTTAAAACATAAAACAAATCAACTAACATAATCATCAGAATGTGAAGAGGTAACAGTGTTGACGTTATCTCAAAGACGTCTGTGTGTTGCAGAGAGATCTACTGAAATTAGCATGCTAACAGATTACACATTGAACCTTTAAGGAACGGGCTTAAAAGCAGTAGTACTAGTTAAAAGTAGCCTCTGTCACATTTAAATCTGGGTGCTTTTAATTACAAATTTAAAATGCATGTATAACATGAAAGCACACCGTGTCAAATGTTAATGTTAAACACTGTGTAAAGTTTGCAATGCAAAGTTAGTTAGTAAAGTATTCTCATGTAATTATAACCTGAGGAAGAAAGAGTAAAAGAAAAACATTTAATGAGACAACATTTGGTCTATTACACGAACTGTATTCAGCCAGAGGGCTAAAGTGCTGCTTGATAAAACTTGATTTAAATTTGGATTTGAACATTTAAGCATTTTTCAGCATTTTTCAGTCGGCTAAAAAGTTTGAAACATTGTTTGATCACAGATGGATTTCTCAAGTCCATTTAATTATATATCCTAATTACTTAAATAATTACTTAAATTGGATTAAGTTAGAAACAAAGGCATTGACGTAGGTGAACAGAAACATTCAGAATGAATCATCAGGTGGTTTGTCATATTTTTCAAAATTAAAATAAACTAATTATACAGCAATTTAATTATAGAAAAGTAAAATACTTAATTACTATGTTCTCTTTTATATTGTAATTTGCTTTTCTTCTGTTTAAAATGACTATGTATTTTTCCATTAATAATGTTCAGACCAACTTTAATCTTGGTTCCTCTGTTTCCCACCACCCATTCCATCATTGCTAAACCTTTATAAGTACATAAAGGTTTGAATGTCACTTCACTTCCAACTCATGCTGTCTGCTTAGTTATTATCAAAGAGAGGATATTAAATTATGTAACCTCACTCAGGTTCTCAGTGTGATCTTGTCAAAACGTTCTTGATTAATTGTTTGGTCATAAAAAAAGTGCCTTTGAAGATTTCTGACAATTTTCCTTAGAAAATTACTGTAATTATCCTTTGATACATTTTCGGTCAACTAATAGATTAATTGATCTCAAGTTTCCTAAAAAAAAATTGAAAGAACTGAGCTGCTTGCCCATCATACTCTATATAAGTCAATGCAAGTACTTTAAATGTTCAATGTGTAATGCTCACCTGCTTCAAAGACATAGGGGGTATTTAACCTCTTAATTGATTCCATACAATCTCTAAAGTTTATACTTTAGTTGTAGTCGTTTGGCATATTCATTGTATTCTAATGTATTCTTTATATTGTGTAGTCAGTCAGTCAGTGGGCAAGAATATGCAAAAATTAACCAAACTGCTGAAACTCTGAGAGCCGGTCAAAGAAAAGCGACAGTGTCTCACTATCGCCTCTAGAGGAACAAGTGGTATTACAACACTGGAGGGAGCGCAGCTAGTCAGTTAGACACTAACTTCAGTAGATCTCTCTGCAACACAATACAAAGACGTCTTTGACATAACGGCTACACATATTGATAAAGTAAGTTTTGTAGCACAAGTGCTTCTGAAAAAGTTGTAACATTATCAGAAACCACGTTCGTCACAAGCCTAAACTTCCCCCTCAAGTTTGATGACATTTGATGGTATGTAAATCTTAGTTTATTCCAATATGAAAAACTAATAAATCCATATGCAGTTGGAAACGTGGCTGTTATCCTGAGTTATAAATCAGAATGTAATATATCATTATTCTGCAGATTTGGCTGTGTTTTAATGTTTTATTTGAAAATGGCCACAAGGTAGTTTATCAAGTACTGTAAAGTCTTTATCATAATAGTCTATAAACACAACATCTGAATAAAACAAACAACTCATTGGCTGATGCACTGAAAGTCAGAAGTTATTTAACCGTTAAATAACGGGTACATTAATATTTTGGAACAGAATATTGTCTGCTCTGCCAAAGCGTGTGTGTTTTTCCCTCAGCCATGATTTACTTTTCTGCTTAACTGTCGGTATGACAAAGCTCTGCGCTGATGTATGATCATCACAGTGTTCAGTCTCTTTATCTAATGTTATGTTTTATATAACTTCCTGTAGAAAGATTTCTTGTTTTATTCTTTCAGAGATCGTAAAGATCAATTATTTTTTAAATCTGAGATTTAAAACTCATACCATAAATGAAAGACGGTTGGAAGGAATATGTTGGAAAAAGGACATTTAATTTACAGATTCATTAGAAGCATGATTGCTACACCGAGGCCATCTTTATCCAACATGTAAATTAGCAGTGAACTGATGGATTTGTGGACGTGCTGCGATAAGACTGTGTTTCTGGGCTGACGTGTCATCAGTTCGCTGATGGTGCGTTCTGTAAAAGCAGATGCTATAAAAGATAGAGCACCTTGTAGCGCATAACCGCAGGCGTCACAGTGTAGCTGTACAAACAAAGAATTGTTAAAAAACACTCATTATCTGTATTACACTTATCTAGACATGTATTATTGTAATCCTATTTCTTTAATCCTTTTTGGATGGTGAGAGCAACACCAGGCTCTGCAGTGGGAGAGGACAGGGTGCGTTATTACAGATTAAACAGCCGGCTTCTTTGACCTCAGGGGCAAAATGTAGCTCGGTGTAATGAAGTGTGTCAAAGAAGCTGATTCATTCCAGCCACCAATGCATCAGTTGCATAAAAGGCACATTACTATATGTAAACAACCTTTAAGGCTTCAGCTCTTCTGGCTCCATTTGTCATTGTACATTTTCAACACATAATTTGATTCTTTGTTGTGAGAGTGTTTCCCATAATGTCTTTCAAAAGTAACAGAATAAACCTTATTCTTGTGTTGAAGGAAACCAACTTTGTATTATGAATTCAAAACATCCCTATGTTGGTTTTGTGCCTTAGGCAAAGAGAATAAAATGGTATGATAATCCTAAAACAGCCCATTGCTAACAAAAAGACCCTTTACGCCTTCTAAGATTTTTCTTTTTTCTTAAGTTGTTCATTCTTTTTCTTTTCTCATCTGCAACAGTTTCTTTTTTTTTTTAAAGCCAATACTGTTTTCTTCCTTCAAACAGTCCTACTGTTGCAGGTTTCTGCCGTGCTCTCTGACAGCGCTGAAGGGTAGGTTAATGTCTCAGCTTTTTATTTGAAAAGGACAAAATAGACCTGGTGCATGTCAAGGCCACATAAGTTCATCTCTTTCACTGAAAAACAAACTCTGGCTTTGCAGTCAAGGGCCATGCAGCCCTTTGTGCACTGCAAGCATTCTTCTCAAACTGACCGGACTGCCAAGATATCAAATGAAACTTTAATACACTTTTGGCTGTATTTAAATGACATCGACTGAATGCACAGTAGTGGGTTGAGTTCCTGTGGTGAATCGAAGGATGTGGTCTTACTGCATTTCATTTTACATTTGACCGTGACTTGACACATCTCAGGTTCATGCTCTCCTCTCCACTTGTTTTTTTAAACCAACCGTGTCTTTAAATAGACACCGTTCAGCAGAATGGCTGCAGATTGAATAAGTCAGTCATGCCATGCTGTTTTAAATCAGACACAAAATGCCTTTGTCTCTGTCTCACGCCTTCACAAACAATAAGCAACTGAAAAGACCTTGAAAGCAAGACTGTGGGGAAAAATGAATAAATATGAAAATTGACTAAACAAATCCAATTGTGTTTTAACCAACTGCACCACCATTGCTGTTCTAGTAGAGCTAACATAACGACTTTAAAATGATGGCATTAGAGATGGTGGGTCGGTCGTCCGGTCCCCCACTTTGGTCCAAACTGAAATATCTCAACTATTGGATGGATTGGCATGCAATTCATTAATGCCAGGGACATTAATGTTTCTCAGAGGCTGGATCCTAACAACGTTAGCTCAAAGCACCTCAAGTGCAGCCTCACAGAGCTGCTTGCATTGCTGTAGACTCTTAGTCTAAAGGTTTGAAATATTATCTGTAGGCTGTTGTAAATGCAATTTAAGGTGTGCTTACACTGTACTCATAGTTGTGTGTATGTAAAAGGAAGCCAGCTATTGATTCTGTGTGGGAGGGTGGACAGTGGGTATCTGCAAACAAAAGCTTCTGTAAAATTACCCTGTCATTTTATCATAACGAGGAGAGCATAAGAGGCGACTGAGGCACGATTATCGGAAATCTTAAAGAAGGGTCGATTTCTTGAACATCAGCAGGCTCCTTGGCAGGTCTGAGTTAACCTGCGCTTAGTAATGACTGTGAAGCAGCTACATCTGTCTCTGCCCACCCTGTGGTGACTGGCTCTCTGTTCGAGGAGGAGAGAATTAGGCTGGGATTAGGTGTGAGATTGATTAAGATGCTCTTGGACCCATGTAGGAGGTGGTTCCCAATGTGGAAAGTGCATTTATAACCCGGGCAGGACAAACGCTAAAGATATCTCCTGCAGAGATTGTAGCAAGTCTGTAATGTTAGGGTTAGTGACAGATCTGAGAATATGAAGCATTTTGAGAGCAGTAACTACTCGTAACTCTTTCATATGCTTCTTATTGCATCCCTTTATTCCACTACAATAAATGCTACATTTAGGTCATAAGGTAAGCAACACTGCCAACTAACTTGTACTTCACAGGCAGTGAACGCACAGGTGACCTTCAATTAATTGGCTTTCATAAGAACAGAGAGAATAAGAGGATCAAAGAGAACGTAAAGTGAGTAATGGAAGTAATGAAATATGGAGGATTTTTGTAAGCTATGTTATTTAGTATATATACATACCAGTCAGGAAATAGTTTTACACTTGATAGCTGTCTGTATTAATTCTCATCCTGGAGAATTCACCAGGGACCATTGAGTAAAGGTTAATCAATATTAGGAAATTGTAGGGATTAGGAAATATACAGATATTGTGCAGAAATATTGCTCCATTATTCTCCTCTCTAAAATGTTGATTACCAGTTGGAAATGAAGAAATAAATAGTGCATGACTACACAGAAAGGCACTTAACCTTTTTGTGAAAGGGTAAAATAATTGGTAAGACTTAATCCACTATTTCTGTGTTGATGACACAAAAAGCATAAAATGCCTCAGGCCAATTTTCTGAATCCTAACATATTATTTTAACCCTAATCCGACCTCATTTATAAATAAATAAAAACAAAGTTGAAATTTGTCAACAGTCTGGGCTTTTTATTTATTCCTGCATTATTTCCCATTTCTATTTTTTAAATGTATTTTATTGTTGCATCCTGCTCCGACTGTCTCCCTTCTAAGCACACTCCATCCCAAAGGCATGTCGGCCAAACTTGGTAACAAAGTAGGGCAATTACTTTTATTCTATACTAAAACATGAATGGCGATGTTGTAAGCCAAAAATGCAATCACTGAACTGTATCTTTGAGACCGTTTCACCAGGCCTGGACTGAGATAATTACTGAGTCTGGGACTGTAACTCCAGCTCTGCACATTCAGACTCGACGGCTTGTGTTGGAACCATTTTGTTGACGGTGCTTTCCTTCAGTTTCCTACAGCAGAGAGGTTGTACTCATTTGCAACAACATTTACCTCAATTAAAAACACATGAGGTACAGTAAGTGAGCGTTACTGCCTAACCAAAAAACATACATGTACACAGAGTAACCAGTGTATTCAGTACACCTGCACAATCTAATGCAATCCAGTACTATGGCCATTTAAAGGCCGTGTGTGGTGGTGGTTTTGTATTGGACTGTAATATATTTAAAGATCGTGCTATGTTTTTGACCACCTGCATGTACGTACATTACAATAATCTCCCTGTGTGAACACATCTCACTTCCCCGATATGACCTGAGTGAGAGTTGATAACTTGATGTCTTATATTATAATTATATTATTTCCTAGGGTATGACATGTTCCTCAACTTCTCTGCATATACCTTGATGTGCTATAAGCTAGCATGTTTGTTCTTATCCCACACTGACCTTGTCCCTTGCTTGCCAACATAAATTCTGCAGTATTTAGCAACATGTCCTTCAAGGGCATATCTTCTTTATCTGCTCCCTCTGCGGCTCACATGTCCTTTCTTTTCTTTTCTTTTCCCCCTTAATTGTTTGTGTATAGTCAGCAGAGATCATACCATGAGGTTAAAAGCAGGGGGACTGCAGGTGCAGATCAGACTGTAGTTTACCTCCTGTTGTTTTTTCCACAAATGATCCGTTTCATTTTGAATTTTAACTGCTTCGACTCTTGGGGTCAATCAGTTGGCCTTGCTTCTACCGACGGCCTGCCTGGACCTGACTTTTACACCACGAGGGGCCATTCAATCAATTGTGTTTGGCATTGTGTAAGAACATAATAGGATTTCTTACACCTTCAGTTTCTCCTCTGCAAGGTGTTGGGTTTGTTAGTCTCCAGTGTTCATAATGCATACAGGCAGATAAACGGACAAAGACTGACTGTATTTGCCCTGTCCTCTGATCATAGATAAGATCGACCTAAATATGATTACAAGACAAAATGTAATTATTTAATTGACATGTACTCTGATTATGGATTGAATGGGTCATTCTCTTCACTTTATCTCACGGATCTTTCCTCCAGTCTATTAAAAATGCTGCTACATTGCTTCCAGAGCATGTCTTGTCACGCTGATGTACTGTCGGGGCACCATTTTTGTTTTTTAATTAAAATATGTGTGTTATATTTTGGCTACTTAAAATGAAAAGAAATCATTTTTTCAACACAATTTGCATCACTCAGTGGTTCAAGTGTTAATGTTTGTAACTTAGAGAGCCTGTGGTTCATAATCAGCAGCTAATATCTATTTTACCCCATTTTTCTCATCACTTTTTAATGGGAAGCATTTTCTAAGCTTTGCTTGTTGCCATGATGTCCTCATTTCATGTTGATTGCATTGATCACTGTCTCACACACACACACACACACACACACACACACACACACACACACACACACACACACACTTCAAACATTTGGATGTGTGTGGCTGTACAAATCCAAGTGAAAATGAGTTCAAACTGTTTTACTTTCATTAAAAATCCAGATTGTTTTTGTTTGTTTGTTGTGAAAATTGGCAAAAATAGAAAAGAATGAGCCGTACTTCTCCTGAGACCGTTAGCATGAGAAGTAGATATGAGGTAATATTACAAATGTCAGCCTTGCACTTAACCCCCGTGTTTGGCGCGTGCTTCAGGCCACAGACATTATGATCTGTGTGGATATGATGTACAGACTTCATATTCATGCATATATGTGTTGCCCTTTCATTCAGATAGTTAACACAGTTATACAAATACTCTAATGTGTTGTGGTGTAAAAGGACTGCAGTCAGTAAAAAGAGGGTGGATTCAAATTGAGGGTGGATGCAAAACACACACAGTGCCTGATACATTTCAGATTTACATACAGATCTGTATTGCATATGCTTAACTGATGTTCTTGTTGCAAGAAAAACAGTGATTGCTTAAACAGACTCATCACGACTTTGAGTAAACACAGACTGGTAGTATAGTCATTGCTCAGGCTTTTCAGTTTGGATTGCAACTCAGCTTGACAGCTCAGTACAAACCTCCAAGCCCTTTGATCATGAGATGCTCATTTCTGCATCGCTCCAGTGGGAGTCCCACTGTAGTTACAACTCGAGTAAGATAGAGCTGAACAGAATGTTAGAGTGTCTTCGTGGGGTATATCTCAGTCTCCTGATCTATCTTTAATGTCCTTTCAAAGCGGATACACACTGTACTGTTAAAGCCAAAGATAGGTGTGGGACGGAGAGATATCAAGAGTACTTAGTTAGATCCCATGTGGAGCGAGGTAGCGGGATGCTGATACACGATGTGGCAGAGAAGAGTTAACTTTTGATATCTTAAACTTTCAGAAGCAGATTTGTGTTCAGAAATGACGCTCGGGTAAACATGTCCAAAAATCAGACCTTTAATTCCACGTTAATCCTCTTTTCAGAAGCCCCCTCCATGGTTGACATGGTTGCCCCATGGAAAAGCCTGCTGCGGGTTTGGAACGCTGGCTTTGAAGTCCGACGTTTCTATCGGGGACCCTCGAGTAGTTATCGCATGGTAGCTTTCCCTCGACACTTCATGGGATTAAAAACTCTGTTTGTTTGTTACAGTACATTTCTTCTTTTTCCCATTCGAGAGATACAACGTTTTCAGCCAGCAGCGACATTAGTGTGTTACTACTCAATATAGTTGTTGTCTTTTGATCAGTTCTCTAGATCACTTCTGCTGTTTATCCAATGTGAACCGCTTTGTTCTTTAAGGAGTTAAGTCTGTCTAAACGTCTGCGTAAACTCAACATTCATTCATGTTCAGACTCGTAGACATCATGCCGTGAATGATGCTTCCCACGAAGCCTCTTGGATAAGTATTGAAATGCCAAGTCCACAACTTGTTAATGTTTGGTTAGTAATTAGTTTGTTTATTGACTATAAATATACCTAAAGGATAAACATGAGACATCAGATTATACGTTTAGTTTAGCACACTCAATATATCACCATATGTTACTGCAGCTGGAAATTGTAAGTAGAACATATTGCAGTCCCAATAATTGCAACGGTTCAGTCGTGGGACAGAAGGGGAAGGAGCTATGATTAACTTACAAATAGTTTTTGTGCACTAACAAAAGGAGGAATTACTCAGAGGTTGATCCTTTGCCCATTGTATTCAAAGCCACACCACCAAGGATCACCGTTTCAATTTGGAGACACAGAAAGCATAGAGGTGTGTGTGTGTGTGTTTGTGTGTTTGTGTGTGTGTGTGTGTGTGTGTGTGTGTGTGTTTGTGTTTCTTTTCAAAGAGTCTGCAGTAACACTTTGGTAACGCTTCAAAAATGATGAATGACTTAATTTCATGTTTTGTTCTGCTCTTTGAACATTTCTATTCTGTGAGTATTTTTGTTCCCCTCCCGCCCAAAAAAAAAAAAAGATAAATTGCAATGTAACAATGGCAGAAAAATCGAACCTTGCAACTAATTCTTTATGATTTGCTTCATATGGTACTTAGTCATATTTCTGTCTCAATTTGCCCGAAGGTATAGACTAAGAAACGGGGGCGATGTACCAATATGTTGCTTCACTGCTCAGACCAGGCCAAGAGCTTTCTTATTAGCCTAATTTCCAGTTTTTGCCCGAGCGTCTTAAAACTTTGTGCCATATCACCTCAAATAACGGCCACACACCCCTACAGTATGATATTGTAGGTTTGTGTGCGTGCGTGTGTTGTGACTTTCTATCCCTCCGTACTGTATACAGTTTGTTCTGAACAATAAAGCACTTGATGACTCATCAAACCTCCAGACCACCCACACACACACACACACGCACACACACGCACACACACGCACACACGCACACACGCACACACACGCACACACGCACACACGCACACACGCACAAATGCAGAAAGAGGTTTGACCCTAACCTCTCTTTAACAGTGCGGCATGACTTGGCACATGCTCGGCTGATGCTTCCCCTTTGTCTGCTGGGATTGTTGTGCTTTTTGTGAGCCCTCTGCTGCACATCAATTTTGATTTGTGTGTGCAGCACAGGCTTCTTTTAAGTGGTTTCCTGTATAGTGAACACACACACACACACACACACACGCTTACATCTCTGGGGACAGCAACACCTGCATGCAGTTTCATATCCTGTAAACCCCAGGAAACAGAAAGACAGCAGTGCTTGTTGTGTTTTGTCACGCTTTAGATCAGGAGCTAAGTATGAAACCTTGAAGCCCCTGGAACGAAGCCTGGAAATATAGTGCATGTGCAGGTGTTGAAAGTACAAGTTGTTTACCCACAATTCTGATTAAATGCTCCGGGGATAAAGTGTTGTATAGCATAGCACATGCCTAAAGTGTTGTGCCTTTTCTGTCTCTGTGTGGTTTTGTTTGTGTCTCCCTCCCCATCACTCATTCTCTGTCATTATTTTTCCTCCTTCAGACATCCGAGGTCTGCAAACATTTATGGACCAGGCGTCGCGTCTGGGTCTGGATGTTTCCTTGCAGAGGGTGGACCGCAACGTCAGCCGAGTCTTTACTGACCTCTTCAACACGATGCGCACTGAGGAGCTCAACCGGTACCGGGACACTCTGCGGCGCGCCGTGTTGCTCATGAGCCCTCGAGGTGCACAGGTGTTCATCCACCAGGTAGGCTACATTGTTGAGATCATTTTTTTTTATCAAGGTAGAGAGACAGTGAAAGAGCTAGACAGAACAAATGTATTCAATAAAGATGATGACCCATGAAGGGGAACACACATTAATCTGACAGCTGATCAAACATTGCCTCCGTTGTGAACGACAAACATGCCATTGAGTAATGGGAGATAAATTACCTAGTTTTCATTGGGAACTTGTCGCTAAGACAACACTACTGAGCCTTCCCTTGTTAAAACAAGATGCAACTGCCCGTCTCAACCATGCAGAGTTTAGATCCAAAGCAGAGATCAGAGTGTTTTGCCTTTTGATACTGAATTGGCCAGAAATAAATACATTTTAGGTACCAATATTCTGAATCAAATGTTACAAATACATCTGTATCTCTTGACAGCAGAATCAGTATTTATACAGTGAATTCGTTCTTCAATGCACTGCCAATAAAGGAAGTTGTGTTTACTGTACAGATCAGCAACGCTACATATAACTCCTCGCAAAATTCAAACAAATTCAAAGTTACAGCCACAGATCTTACTATGCTAACATGGAAGCTAACCTCTAATTTGCTCCTTCCACATCGTGTTTGCTAATTATAAGAGTTGGAATCAGGGGAAGGTGCACGAGTTGACGCATCCAACTTGACTTCAGGGCACTTCTTTTCCTCTTTTTTCTTACTAAGCTCAAAGGTCGTTTGCTAATCAGCTGTCCTCTCCTCAAAACGGTTCATAAGAGATGGAGTGTGTGTCCATGACTGACCTGAATTCCAGTAAACTGAAAGTAATTGGGTTAGATGTTACGATAACAAAGAACACATTTCTCTAAGTTCTCCTCGCTAAGGGGCAAACATAAGGGGAAGGTTTTCCTTTAATCATCTGCAGGGGTTTTACTCATAATAACCCGGCGGTCAAACCATGTTGAATAATTTTGCTTTGGCATGATGGAAGGAAACACTTGCGTGGCATTGGCAGCGTTGGGTTCAGTGAAAAATATGGCAACATTAAAGCAACCTGAGTGGCTTATTCTGCCCAGTAAACACATCACCGTCTGACACTTAATCTTCTGGCCATCTGGCTAGAATACTGAAACACTGCTAAAACATTGAAGATTTCAAATGAAAAATGAAAAATGTGGACCTCAAATACAGGGCAGTGAAGTAAAAGTAAACCAGAAGACAAATTCATAGTCTATGACAAATTAAAGTGCGATGCTTGGCTGGTTTGTCAGGCATCATGTAAGCAACATATTTGGCACTCAACACCCGTCAAAGCAAAATGTGATTCTCGTAGGTCCAGACTACAGTCAGAGGACGGAGGAGGGCAAAGCAAAAGTGAGATCCACACATTTTAATATCATTTGAATCGGCAGAGCTTTTACACAACAAACAAAAACGTCTCATTTTATCTGATGCTATTCTTCAAAATGTCTCGCTTCTACTTAAACAGAAACGACACATGTATCAAGCCCAATGTTTAATGTTTGGTTTATTTTCATTTCAATTCCAGGACTCTGAGACGGTATTTTATTAGTGAAGAGCCTTTAGTGTCCCTTGCCAGTTTGTCTCTACATATACAATCCTCTGCACTGACTCATGTAATCGCTCTATCTATTGGAGCAAATACAAATACTCAACTAACAGTAAGTCTGTTGTGCCTCTTGTAAATGCTTCACTGTGAATCTAAAAGTGAAACACTAATAGACAAATAAATCAGTGCACAGGTTGTGAACACACCAAGACTTTCAAGTTTGATTAATTACTGTACATACTGCTTTGATCTTTCCATGCACTCCAATGAATTCTGTTTCAACACATACGCACACACACACATACACACACACACACACACACATACTCGACGTCTTGTCTTTCTTTTTTAATCATGCCAAGTATATTCTTTATCATTCATTATAGAATTAACATGAGGCATCTTGGGAACTAAGAAAGAAGCACAGCTCCTAAATCCTCCTATGAATATGTTAATATACTAGAAGTGGTGGAGATTTGTAAATTCATCAAAGCGTCATTAAAACCTTGGTAGCTGTGAGTATCCACCAGAGATACTGGGGGAGAAAATGTAAATGTGCTTATATCTGAATGGAGAATGATGCTGAGGGTGCCTCGTGAAGTGTCTCGGCACCAAGAAAAGTAAAGTCGCCATGATGACTAGAAGTTGACAGGGTGCTGGATCAAATGTTCTTCTCACGGGACGAACCTGTTGCTCGTTCGCGATGCTGATATAATTGTTAAGAAATGTGGATGATTAGTAGGATTAGTGGTCATGACGACTTGCGCAGGATGTGACAAAATTAAATTAAATGACTACAAAGAGACACAAAGAAAACCACAACATAGAACGACAATAAAGACACAAAACGACAACAGAGGCACTAAAATTAACACAAAGAGATGCAAAAACGACTATAATGAGATGCATAACATCTGTAAAGAGACCCAAAGCGACCCAGAATGTACACAAATAGACCCCAAATGAGTATAAAAACACCCATAGGGATTCCAAAGAGACACAAAATGACTACAGAGACACAAAATGAACACTAAGAGATGCAAGACAACTACAAAAAGATGCAAAATTACCACAAAGCGACCATGAAGAGGCACACAATAACTATAAAGAGACGACCAATGACTACAATGAGACGCAACACAACTACTGAATGACAACATGGACACAAGGAGAAGCTAAACAAATGACACGTCCGCTTGTCTTTCAGTCTGGTTGCCTTGTTCCTCTGTGGGGGGATGGGCTGTCTGTCTGTTGCCAGGGGCCCATTTCCTCCTAATCTGTCCATGCCTACTTATTCCTCCACAAGGTCAAGTGGGGGTGAGGGAAAATGTTACAATATGCATTAGGCAGATGAAAGAGAGGCCCCCTTGTCAGGCCGACAGTTCATCAAAGGCCTAATATAACTGGCCTATATTCAAACATTTTCATATTCGTTCATTTCAAGTTCAGCTAACTAACATTTATGGACATAAGTGCATTAGCAAAAGTTCTCCTAAATCACATTATGTTTTATTTTATGATACTACTTCCCAGAGTAAAACGTTCTGTCACAAATCAGTTGTCACTTCTCCGGTCGACTCTCAGGCCACCGTCATTTCTTATACTTTGAACAAGATCTATGTGTCATTGACGGCGTCGGCGACTTTCATGCTGAATTCTATGGCATTTGTTTTCTCTCGTCCAGACAGTTGCCATCTCATCTCTCGTTCACTTTGGCCGTGAGAAGATGTAGCGTTTTCTGTCAGCTCCACTACCGCCTCGTTCCTGACACCTAACTCCTCTCTGCGTCCCTCATGATAGGGGAACTTCAGTTGAGTCACGCGAGCCTTTTAGTGGGCGATAAAGTGGAATTTTAAGCTTTCAATTGTCCCATTTCTATGTCCTTGGGTTGTATGAGTGAGAATTTGCTTAATCACTTACATAAAACAATACACGTTTTCACACATTTATGAGTTGCCAAAGTCACTCTCCTATTAATTGTCAACGATGAAGCTTCAAGCTATATCTTGAAGAGACCCAAATGCGATTTTTGGCTCTCTGGGTTCTGGCTTTGGGAGTTAGTTATTCATTTTCATTAACATTGATTGAAATGCTTTTAGCAATTCAAACACCTGTACAGTAAATTGTGAAAATGAATAATATGTAAGGCTAAATGTTACCATTAGATCGAACATTTAGAGTGTATTATTATTAGGAGCTGAGTAAGCAGGATTTTCCAGGTTACAGTTATGGATTCAGACTCATTGGCCTGCATCAACTTTTGTAACACAAGTTAAATATTTCCTTATTCTCGTGTTCTACTGCATTTCTTCTCTCGGTGCTGCGGGACAGTAGCCTCCTAAAGGTGTTGCTGTGAGTGGAAACAGAATGTGGTGTCAGCTCTGCAGGCCAGTTGATGGATGGAGCAGAGAGGCAGGGTGAGGTCTGCCTCCTGTGCGGCGGCTCCACCAAGCTACAAGAGTGACAGGCGCTGCTGCCAGAGAACGTGAGAGGGAGCAAAAGATGCTGCACAGGGTGCCAGGAGGGTAAAGAGAGGGATGCCTGAAGAGAGAGGCGAGGGAAACAAAGGCAAGGAGAGAAATAAAGGACACAAAGAGAAGGATGTAGGAAGGAAAGGTCAAAGATGACCAAGGGATGGAGAGCTAATCCAACACAAAGCACTTCTGTGTGAAACAGTAATGAGTGAGAACTAATGGAAGAGAGAGGTGAGAGACTGGAAGTGAGCACGGTATCTGACCGACATTAGGCTTCATATTTAAGAAGGGATCATTTTAAAACCAGTAGGAAAAGGTAACTTTTATTCGCAGCGATAAATCAGGAATCAATTTAACTGTTAGCTTTTTAATATGTACCATGAACATTTAGGAGATGCTAAAGCAGCAGGGGCTCAAATCCATAAAAGGTGATTTTTACAATTAATGAAATAAATATATGCCTGGAATGAGTTAAAGGGATATAACATTGTATGTACTTCAAACAAACCCATGACATGTGATGAATTTGAGTGCAAACACTTAATTTCCTGCATTCTGGTGAGTTTTTTATGCAACAATTAATGTGGACATGTCTTTATTTATTTAAGGAGAACTCGGGCACCAGGTGACAATTGAAATGATGAATTGGTATAATGGATTATCATAATGGAGCTAAGGCTCTCAGGCATTCTGTATTACTTCCACATATGGTATACCTGCTCATCTAACATACGTCTGAACATAATTAACTCTCCCCTCCTCTTCTGTGTCTTCTGTTTTGGGAACATCTAAAGTAAGAAATATCTCTGTTCTCTGTGATTTTGAGAATGAAGTCGTACATTTTGAGAAACAAAATGCTTAAAGGGCATCACCCAGGAGCACCAATCTCCCGGCCTGATATTTTTGATTCAATTACTACATCTTTTCGCCGGGCAGACTGTGTGCAAAAGCAGAATTGATGTATTTATTTCCAAAAAGAAAAGGGCACTTTTTCTCAAGGAGGGCAAACGACAGGGGCTCAAGCCCCCTTTGAGGTTCCTCTGTACCCTGTGAGAGTGTGCAAGCAGCACAGACTGCACATGTGGAAAAGATGAAAGCTTCTTCACGTGTTTATCATACGTTTCTCACACTTTGACAGTTTAAATTAATTCAGCTGGAAGGATTATACCTCATTACCATTTAGACTTGCCTCCAGAACTCACTGCAAGATCCTCTGATGACATTTTAAAATACTGACATATTGCATCCAGAATTATCATATTTATCATAATTGGTAACGTTTTTCTAATTGACGTTATTATTGTTATTATTTCAACATTATTTTGATCATGTTTTTCTCAAATGGTTTAAAGTTATACACTGACATGTGCCCAATGCTCGTCTTATCTTTCAGGTTTGTTTGTGCATGAATGAAACATCGTCAGAGCTGGTGACTCAGCTGTGGCACATAAAGGATAAACTGTAATATACACTTGCTGTCTTTGAAAGTAAATATTATTATTATTCAACTTTGTTCACAAAACCTCAGATTGAAAAGCAGATATCCTGAATTTCATCTCTTTTTCCTGCATTTCTCCTATTTGAATAAAAGCTATATTTAAAGCAGACATGATTCGTTGTGTCAGCAGGGCTCCATGTGAACTTACAAAGGTTTCAAGACAGACGACCTTCTACTAGACCTCTGCTAGACTGGTAGTAGTGCAGTAGTAGTTCTGCTAAATTGTATCTGGTTCTCATTTCAGAGATAAATATTGTACTTTTTACTCAACTACATTTACCGGCAGGTGGGGATACAAGTTCCTTAGCAGAAGAAACAACAAAACATGACTGTGCTGTAGATTAAACTTCAATTTGACAGCATGGCAGACGAGGTTGCAGTGTTGGAAACGGATTCACTTATCAAGACTTGAGACCATAAATTGCTGATTAAAAATGGACCCTTGTGTCGCTTGAGTGTGAGACGTGATACACACATTTGCCCTTGGTTGGAATTGTGTTTTGATGCCAAGGACTCTTTCGTCTTATTGTCACAAACACTTGTGGACGGTGATTTTAGAGCGGTCAGAGTTGACATGCTTTAAAAAAGACAGAGATGATGGCTTTTCTTGCTTGGGGAATTCAGTGTCGTTGACAAGACAGTTTGTGGAGGCACAACACACACACACACACACACAGACACATTCAAGTCTCGCACACATCTTTATAACATGAAAGCCGTAGATGTGGCTTGACACTAAGCTCTCACTTAGTAACATTTCTGTGTCCTTCACAATTGTTTTGTCAAAGTCAGAGTGTCACAGGTTGAAAACGCTACGCTAACTTTAATGTCAAGGTAGAAGGGTGCTTATATTTAAATGTTGTAGACAGCAGACTTACAAAAGGTGGCAGAATTTGAGAAAAAAACAAAAAAACATCACTCTCTCTCTCTCTCGCCATATCTGCAATTCAAATGTTCCTCATTATCTGCAGCACTTTAAGTTATCAAACTGCAACAAGGTCTAAAAAACATTTGCTAGCTATAACACCTTACAGCAGTAAGAGCTAATATCCCCTGTGTCTAAAGTCTAGACACAGGGGATATTAGCTCTTACCGCTCTCATTTCCTGTGCCCAGTACTTTTGCTTTTGCTTTCCATTTACAATTATTTTGTTGGGCTTTGTTGCCTTCATAAGTACAGCTGAAGATAGATTTGAAAGGGGAGAGAGTGATGACGACATGCAGCAAAGGGCTGAAGGTCGGATTTAACTCGGAGCCGCTGCGATAAGGACTCTGCTTTAGTACATGGGCCTGTGCCCCATACTTTTTTATTATTGCTCCAGTTTTTGACATTTCCTAGATTTATGAATGAAGCACAACTTACTAGGATACGAGATCAAAAACACTCACAATCATTACATTTGAATGACTGTGCTTATTTTCTCTGGTCTGTTTTCTCATATTTTTCTCAATATCCCTGCTTGTAGCACAGTCGTGTCTCGGCACCTGGACTTCTGCTCTCAGACTGAATAAAGCTGGCCATGACCTGGAAGTGTGTATCCCAGCATGACTCATTAACCTGACACAGAGAGCATGGTGTTGGTGCAGGGGAGCGTAGTACTGGCACAAACAACATCCCTTGCATTCATGCACACGCACAGAAGGATACCCAAACATGTGCACACCTTCTCTGCGCCACCCCTTATTCCTTCCCCAGATCCATCACTGCCAGTTCTGTCCACACCCCCCTCCCTTGGTGCTAATGAGTTAGGCCAGGTATGATTACAAAGCTCCAAAAGTGCTTCTCGGCTTGAATTGTTTTTAAACGCTGTGGAAAAACAAACTTGCAGCCAGCCAGAAGATACAATCAGACTGTCTCAGAATACAAATGGAGGCTACGTGTGTTATTGGTTGAGTGGCATCGTTTGCATTGGGCGGCTGGGAGTGTTTAATGGAGCGACATTATGGATGGCCAGTACTTAGCAGGGGAGTGCAGGTAGAGTACATAGAGGACACAGTATTAGAGAATATACACTATCAAGATTATCTGCACTTTAAACGGACAATGGGGGCAGTCTGGAAATGTAATCATGTTTACTGATTGCATTATTCTTTAGTCATACATCTACTTTAGTTGATGCGAGAGGTCCCCATTTATAATTGAAATGTGTTTTAGCTTCAGTTATGCTACCGCTTCATAATTGCCTTATAATGGGCCATTTCTGGCCATTTATTTATGAATTACAATATTATTATAAAGTTCTCACATAATGGATTTTGCATGTATTGGCTATTTTGCATATTTATGATTTTATAAAGCTGCAATATTTTCAGTACAATATTTAAGTACAGCGTATAATGATGAGCTTTAGCCAGAAACTTTAAGTGCAATGCATGTTTGTTTCAACATAAACTAGTCCAGCAGTGTATGGAGGCACTGGTTACTGGGATGGAGTCATCAGAGCGCTGTAACCTCAGTGATCATCTGTTGGAGGCCAGAGGGGAAGAGGTGTGTGGAGTTTATCTCGCTTACCGCCCGCTGGCGTTACTCCCTCCTGGTTTAACTCTCCCACGTCTAGACCCCTGTCCTCTCCCTCTGACCCTCACTGCTGCTCCTCTATTCCATTTTCCTCCCAATAACAGCGTGACAAATTGAGCCTGCCAGAAAACGATCTATCATTGTCCTACATCTCATCCTCCTCTGCCCTCTGTTCCCTCCTCTTCTCTCTCTCTCAGTATCTCTTCCCCCTTCCGTCCCTGTTACAGGACATTCCTTCTTTTCCTCTTTTGTATTTCTCCCGACCTAATGGTTCATGTTTTCCTCTACATGGGCACTTTATCTCCCCCCCCCCCCCCCCCCCATAACCTCATCGTTCTGTCGCCCCTCTTATTGCACTGTGTACTTTTGTCTATGTCTCCATTTCTCTTCCTCTGCTCATTTCTCCTCACCCTCTCTGAAAACTAGTTTTCTTCTGTAATATTCTCTCTCTATTTGTTCTGTCATCTCTCTGGTTGCGTTATAGACGGATACATTATGGTATAGATTCATACATGCTTTAGTTGTCTTTATTCCCCTGCAGTAATTTAGTATCACGGAGCAGTGCAATAATTTAGCCAAAGACTAGAAGCAGATGTGTTGGTAGTATACGTGTCATTGTGTAGCCCTTGTGTGCTTTAAATGTATTTAGTTTGAGTAAATTCAGAAACTCCATGTGATTTTTCTCCTTATTAAGTGTTATTACCATGGAGCATGGAGAATGTGCACACAGAGAAAAGTGAAATTGCTTTGCATGATAAATGCATGCTGCAATAACACCTCCCTGTCTGTCCACCATCAATGAACGGTAAAGCTCCTGGGAGTGAGGGAGCAATGCTCTGTGTCTGCAACTTTCAAATATTGAGAACGTGTTGCCTATGTATACAATATGTTACCTCTAACAGCACAACACTTTGTTACACAAAACCTCACTACAAAGTCTGAATAACACCCCCTCTTCAGGAGCGTGTTTCACGGGAGGGAGGAATAATCAAGAGAAATGGTTGTATATCCAAACTCTGGTATTAAAATTGAAACCGGGACAGTTTGGCAAGCTCTTTACATGATGGATTGTTATTACTTGCGCAAGTATGAATCATCTGATGAAGTTAAAGAGCTTTTCATAAATAATTTGCCTTTTCATAAGTAATGCTAGAGAATTAAAACTGCGGTGTTTTTTAGGTGATGGTTTATACTTTCACATTAATCAATGTCTGGGAACTTTTTAAAATGTGGGAAAGGGCCTTTAAAGGGTAATTAACTTGAACAGTGTTTTACTGATGATGGTGTTGGTATAAGTGATTATCATGATGAAAACAACAATATTGGCAGCGCTGGCCCACAGTTGACAGCTCCCTATCCTCTGCGACCGCTCTAACCTTGTGCTTTGTGCTTCTGCTCAAAGGTTTAACACAGCCGGGTGTATAGAACACAAAGCCTTCTCACTTTATTTATCTCAAAGTCTTGTTTTGACAGGTGATAAACTTTGATTGATGTTTGCGATTATGAGTCATGCTTAGCATTATTGAAACAGTAACCCTCTTGAGCAATTTTTATTTCTTCAGGAGGGAAAACGGTTAATCTGATAAAAGGCACCCGCTGAAGTCTGTCTCATTTATCTCGTGACCTCTAGAGTTGAACATAATATATGAACACACGATATGTTTATGTTTTTATTATTTTTGGGTTGTAGAGTCATTCAAGACTTTTGCAAAACAATTGAGTAGCTCATATTGTTTTTAAATAGTGAAACACTAAGTTACTTTGTCTGTTTATGTTAATAGCTTTATCACTCTGTGTATTTGTCTCCCTGCAGCATAATAGGAAATTAAATTATACCAAAAAACCTACAATATTGTGGGATAGATCCGTCTCTGTGAAATTGTTGCTGTGGGCTCAGGATTATTGCCCAATACCCAAGTGGCTGACTCAAAATATAGTAAGAGTTATAAGGGTAATTGCAAAGCCAACCACTCGGAAAACAAGTACTGTATTGGTACCCAGCGCACAGTGTATCACTACCCAAAAGCTCTGGAGAAAATGTTCAATTAAAGTAGAGCCCCAGTGGAAAGACTATAAATATAAAGTCCAGTCCAGGTGCCATATTACCCATTGTTCATGCCTGCTTTACGACCCTGCTTGTTCCTGTCCTCATTTTGCTTTTTACACAGATATGTATGAGTGAGTGTTCAACATGTGCACATGCATATTCATATGTTCCTTTGATGTCTCCTTCACAGGTCTGTGTTAACACCCACATTTGAAAAATATAACCATTTACTGTATCTCATGTATACTTAATTACTGTAGGTTAATATATGCAGGTGGCTGCAATAACAATAATCAATGTGCAATTTTAAAAAAGAAAAATATTTTCCAAAAATATAGCAACACCAGAAGTTATTTTTCGGTATCAGTCAGTTTATGTCTTTGGGAAATTACCAGAGCAGTAATGTTTGTTCGCCTTATGAAGGAATTCACAAGTAAACAAACTATTGCTCAGTCTTACATACAACAACCTTCACTGAGTAGTTTACAGTAATAAGTCATTTAAATAACAAATCACGGATATTGTGGATTTATTCACAATCATTCAATGTGGCTATTACGTGCGCAACAGGTCATCAACAAAGCCTCGGAGCAGGAACCTGCTGTTCTGAGAAAAGTTTTTCCCACAAGCCTATGGGAGTTTAATACGGCTGTGAGTGCTTCTGCACTTGCATTAGCGGATTTACTTTGCATTGGGAGTGTTGAATGAAATCCTTAACTGATTTTGATGTAAAAAAGACAAATAGCACTCTGGAGAGAATCACTGTAAATGCTAATGTGTAAATGAGCACAGGGGACATATTTTGAATTTGGATTTCACACTCTGCCAAGAACGTTGCTTGATGTTATTGTGCCAACACTTAGCCGGGATCTCATATTTAATTCAAGAGTAGTTTAGAACTGAAACATGTTAACACTGACATGCCAAGCAATAATGATGTGCTCCATGTTAGACATGTATTTCAGGAATCTGTAAATCTATGTTTGCTTCCATCCATCTGCTCTTTAAAAACTATTGTTCACTTTCCTCCAAAGGGGCATCCATACAGCTTTTCTGGAAGCGCTCTCACTTCTTTTCCCTATCCGCCATGTTTCACATCTCCTGGTAAACATTTCTGCACGCATGCAGGCACACAAACTGGCATAACATGACAAGTGCTACATTCATCCATGGGCATTGTGACTCTGTCTGTGATTTTACCCCCAGACAGATGAAGAAGCTCTCCCAGATAATATATACATTCACTGTCTCAACACAGTAAAAGTCAGGACAATCACAAAATGTAATCATAGTTTCATCAAAGGGGTGGTGAAAAGTAGTTATTATCCAAAACTACACAGACTGCGTGGCATTTAAGAACAGCAGAATAACAGAAAAGGTGTTCCTGCCCTTTCTCCTTTCCACAAGAGTTGCCACATATGCATCAGATTATAATGATTTTGTATGTATGATTGAAGTATGAATTCCACCTACATGCCCTTCTTTCTTTGTCTGTCTTTCCTTCTATTCATTTTAGGCTTTTATTTCTTCGTCTGATGCTCATTGCTGCTGCAATTATTGAGCTGATTAGTAAACGTGAATCTAACCGAACGATTTGTTGCTTAGTTTCCTGCAGACTGCATCCCACACACAGTGTGCAGCAGAAAAGCAGAGTTGGACAATGGGGGTTCATCTAGGTTCGTGTCCAGATAAAAAAGTGATACTTTCCTACATCTTTAAAGCGTTTCTCCAGGTGACCTGTATTTTCTAATCACCTACATTCACTTACTAGTCTCTCAACAACATATGTGCATATAATTCGTGTTCCTTTTCATTTCATTTACAACTTACACTCTTCTGTTGTTCTTATGTAATGCAGATCTGAACACTGAGGATAAAGTATGAACATTGGATATCGCAGCTTCCTTTGTTGTGTGCATAAAGTCTAACTATTTCCACCAAATTAAAATTGAAAGTAGTTCCAAAGCCTTTGGAGATAACTGTCATAATGTTTTATTAAAACATGTTTACAAGAGGCACTTGAGACGTTTGTATTACAGCCGATGACTCAAGAGGTTTATATAATATTCTAAGAATCTTTTCATATTGCATGACAAGTGTTACATGAACAGTATAAATGTGCTGAAAATACATGTTGACAGAGAAAACGTTAAATGAAAAAAGACCGCGATTAGGCAACGGAGTGGAGCATCATCTGAGTGTTAAGCAGAATGCGACGCAAACATTGGAAGATGCTGCAGATACATATTAATCACAATTTATAGAGTGCTCCCCCAGTTTAGAGAGGGCCGGTGAAGCGTGCCTCTAAGCCGGAGGGGGGGAGGGTTATAGTAGTGCCGTCTGGGCATCAGGCTGTGTGGCAGGGGGGGTAGATGGATGGAGAGGAGGTAGTCTACTGTCCAGGATGCCCTGTAGAATCTCCTCCAGATCCTCCTTTCAAGCAGGCCTTTTCAGCCCTCTATTCAAAAAGCAGTAATTGCATCATTTTTCAAGCCCCTTGCCTCTGTCTGACTGTGAGGCTGGTCCCATTAATCAAACTAATGGAGAAGTAAGTGATTTCAAAATATAGGCTTTGATCATGTACCCTCTATCCTCTCCCCCGACTCCGCCTTGTTCTGAGCTTTGGGAACCCCTCACCATCCTATATACTTCTTTTCTCACAGCCCTTTTTGTGCACTTCGCTACATACTACTACTATGGAAAGGGCTGTGTGATTGGAAATATGTTTTTATCTTATGACTTTCGAGTCTTCTGTTAATGTACATAAGAGCTTTGCTTTTGCACATTCTGGCAGCGCTGTGGCTCTCCGGCTTGATACGAATAGATTTCCTGTATAGCACCAAACTGCGTATATATGGGATTGTAGAAAATGGTCACTCTAAAAGCATTATGGCCTATTAACAGGTAGTATGTTCCAAAAGAATCACTCTTCAGACACATTTATTGATCTTGATGAGACAGATTAAATTAAAGTGCTCCTCAGGTGTATTGAAAGCTTGTGCCAGCTATAAAGCAGCAAACCATTACTTGAGACCGCTACCAGAGCATGCTGGCAAATGAGATTCCTTCCAAGTAAGGCATAAACCACTTCTCAGAGAAAAACTCTTCGTATGTTTGATACAACCCCAGCGGTCTTGGGGGAATCAATTCGACTAATTTATTGTGTGTACAACTGCAGCCTATTCAGAATTTGTTCTAACTGCCCCCAGTGTTGTTTACTGGGAATTATTATTGTCCATAAAGCCTTTATAAAAGTACTCATTGCCCCGGACAAGTATCATACACACCCGTTTGCATGCTTTCCTCAGTGCTGATTAAGCAAACATTACCAAAAACGTTTCATAAAACAAATCACATATCTCTCGACAT